>NW_025793725.1:188708-226451 GCF_021613505.1 Equus quagga | reverse complement strand
GGAGTAGATGCCACTTCCCTTCTCGAAGTGTCTGTTCCATTTTGAGGGAATCACTAAATGTATGGGGTGAACGTTCACTGTTAGATCGAGTGTCCCTGTGGTGGTGTTCGGGAAGGGATCAGCGTGTCTTTCCTGATGGTAGTTTGGGGAGCCCTGTGATGGGTGATTGAAGGGCTCACCCCGAGATGGTACAGCCCATCCTGGTATCCAGGGAGGGCTCCAAGCAGGGATCTGGGTCCCCCGGGGAGCAGACCATGAGCCAGAGGTCCTGGTGAGGCAGGACTGTGGTCTGTTATCGCACGTGGTCTTTGAGCAGTGCCCCTCCTGATGGAGGCAGCTCACAGGCTGAGGCAGACCCAGGAGGCTGTGTTTCTACCCTGCTGATTTGGAGAGGTGACGCCTCTCTTCTGGGGCTGTCCTCAAAGTGGTCCCCAGTGGATACACCTCTTGGGGCTGCTGGTGACTTTTGTTATTGGTGTTGCTTTAATCTTACACCATCGATAGTGGGAAGTTGCTGAATGTATTTCTCCACCAGGAAATGGGTACAGCTCCAAAAGCAGGCAGCCTGGGATCCCAACCAACATGTGTGTGTGTGTGTGGCAGAGTATACATAAGATGATATTTGCCACTAGTAAATACAACTACATATTCACGTTATAGGCAATCATCGCCTAGTTCTAAAACATTTCTGTCACCCTAGAAAGATACCCCTTACCAATTAAGAAATCACCTTCCATTCCCCCTTTCCTCAGCACCTGGCAGCCCAATCTACAAGTTTTGATCTGTGTGTTTCCCAAGTCCCAGACTTCTATGCTCTAGGCTGCAAATTAAAGACAGCAACATGTGAGAAAATCCTTCCTGCTGAATTTCTATCATGTTTGGCATAAGTGCCTAAACCATCCCTAGCTTTGTTGGTGGGAAGGATGCAGTGACAGGTTCAGAGCCCTAGAATACCAGGCATGCCAACCCATATCATCGTGGGGAATATCTGTAATGCAGAAAGCTCTGGCTTCTATTTTTCAGAGAATAATATATCCAAGATAAACATTGATAACATTCCTGCAACACTTTGATCTTAAGAGTTCATTTATAAAGCATTTCAGCCTAATATAATATTTCCCAAAGCATTCCCAAGCCTCCATGGAAGAGCTTCCGTCTTGCTGACCCAAGAAGACCACAGACTACATGTTTCTTCTGTATTGAAAGAGCTTCTCACCTGTCATTTTGCTTCCCTTGAGGTATACCCATATGCTATCCCTGGGTCAGGAAGTTTCAGGTGTTATCTGCTCTTTTTTGTGTATCAAGCAGTGGGCTAGAGACTAAGATGGAGGAAAAGGCAGTGTACTCTTTTTCAAGGTGAAATGCAGACAGTGAGCACCTTTCCTTAGTATTTGAAGACTCCTTAATTTGATGCATTGATTTGAGAAATTCTTTTGCCCCATTAGGTTTTCCCCATGTCCCCCTGGTGGGGACGCGGTCAGTCCCCATTAGCAGGAAATATTAGCTCAGAGCCTAACTATGGGATACCACTCAGCAGTGGGAAGGAAAAAACTGTTGATAAGCTATTGATGACTTAGGGAAGCTTGACTAGATCTCAGTGGCATTCTGATGAGTGAAAAAAATCAGTCTCCAACGGTCATTTGTACAAGATTCTTGAGATGATGAAATTTTAGAAACAGACAACAGATCAGTGGAGGTAGAGTTTAGGAGCCAGAGGAGAGGGGTGGTGTGAAGATAAAGTGACACAAGGGGGATCATTGTGGTGATGGAACAGTTCTGGATCTTGACAGCAGTGGTGGTTATGCAGATCTGCCCATGTGAGGAAATGGCATAGCACTCTCCCCACATGTTATACTGGTGTCAACTTCCCTGGTCTTGATGTTGTACTATAGGGCCATAAAATAGAGCCATGAGGAGAGCCTAGATGAAGGTTCCATGGAACCTCTCTGTAATACCTTTGCAGCTTCCTGTGAATCTGTAAGTATTTCAAAATTAAAAGTTTTTTTTAAAAAAAAAAAACAAGGAAAAGCCTGGCTGTGCCCAGAATAGTGCTGGCACCTGAGCCTCACTGGCCCACACTTGGGTGGGAGTGGGGGACACATCAACCCCCAGAATAGCTTAACCCTGTTACTGTCAATCACCCACACTGAATGATGAGATCATACAGGGGCCTCAGAGGGTCTAGGTGGCAGGGGCCAACTCAGAGTGGCACCAGCTGTCTCAGTACAGAGGGTCCCCTCTTTGGATTGCAAGGATCAGTAGCTATTACTATTTAGGGCCAAGTGCTGGTCACCATCTCCTGAACTGCCCACCAAGATTGTCCCATTTCTAGGTGCATTAATTGCGTGCCTGGCCCAGGAATTTGAGATTTTGCTCATGTGGTGTTGTAAACAAGAACAGCTGCAGGCTTTGGTCTCTGGCGCACGGGAATCATCATTCTGACTGAGCAGGTTGTTTCCTTCATTCCACTGGGCACATGTGAGAAATGACCCAGGAACCATGGGGCTGTCATGAACCATGCTGCTGAGGATGTAACAAAAAGATCCCCAGGGGGCCAGCCCTGTGGCAAAGTGGTTGAGTTCAGCGCGCTCTGCTTCAGGAGCCCAAGTTTGTGGGTTTGGATTGTGGTCATGGACCTACACCACTCATCAGCCATGCTGTGGCAGTGACCCACATATAAAGAGGGGAAAGGTTGGCAGAGATGATAGCTCTGTGACAGTTGTCTTCAGCAAAAAAGAAAAAAATTGCCTGGTTGTTGAGAAATCCAGTGCTGATTCTCAGCCAAATCCTCCCATCATAACCTCCACCTGGGACGGGAACTGAACATGGAATCTAATGGGATCCATCCCTGCAATTATGGAAGGTAGATACGTGGAGGGGTGCACCTCTTGTTTAAAGACTGAGGAAAGGAAAAGGTAATCTGATTGTTAGCATATCCAGAATCAGCTGGATTCCTCTCCCAATTCAATGCTGACTTACCTTTAAGAAACACACATGAGACAAGGTTATGTATTGATCAGTTGATGAAAACACTGTGAGCAGAGGCTTGCAGGAGCCTAACCCTCTATTTCCCCTAGAAGCATGAAAGTGTTGGGAAAGAACAAAGATGTTGAGTAGTGTGATGGGGAGGTCAGGAGAAAGGGGAGAGCGCCGTGAGTCAGGAGGGTGGTCACCATCCCCCAGCCCCTCAACAGAGCTTGTGGGGCCACCTGGACCTGAGAAAGGCCCAGGAGCCAGATAATGTGTTCATCACAAGTCCTGAGCCATGAACCCAGTTGTGTCTCCAAGGAGTTCTTGTCAACTCTTAAGTATCCTCCAGTTGGTGGGATGCCTTCTGTGTTGCAGAGTACGTTTTAAATCAGAATATTTTGAACTAGGATAAGAAATCTCCTTCCTCTCCTTTTCTTTCCTCCCTATCTAAACAAATCAAATCAGCCCACACCAGCAATATTCCAGGAAGCTGCAAGATGCAACAGCAGGCAGCATGTGCTTCTCACCTACCCCTTCTCACCTGTGCCAGGGGAGCAAGATACTCTGCATTCCACTGGCACTTGAAGTGTCATGGGGTCTCTCTCCAGAGTGTCTGGTCATCCCTCCAAATGCAGAAGGAGAAGTCTTTAAGGCCTAGGAGGGAAAGAGCTTGTGTTCACACTGGGAATATTTTTTTCTAATCATGTTACTAGATAAGGCTTCTCGACCAGGCTTTTCATTATTCTAAATCAACTGAGCTCTGTGCACAACCAGTAAATGCAAATGTCCGCCCTCTCCTCCGTGCTCCACAGCCCCTGCTCTCGATGTAGACTGGCAGAACAACACTACCTTTGCCTCCTGTAGCACAGACATGTGTATTCACGTCTGCAGGCTCGGCTGTGACCGCCCCGTCAAAACCTTCCAAGGACACACAGTGAGTGCAAGTTCTGATTATGGGACTTGAGATCATGAGAATGTGCTGGGAATGGGGAGCCATCTCCTCTCTGCCTAGGATTAAAGGATACTGTGACTGACTGTGCCTCCAGGCCAACTCTTTGCTACTTGAATTGTTGTAACTATGTCAGGTGGTTGGATTAATTTTTTTTTTATGAGCAGGCAGCAAAAACAAACAAACAAACAAACAAACACAAAAAAACTGACCCTGAGATGACCAAGACGTCGGATTTTGCAGCAAAGAGTTTAAAGTAGCTATTATTAAAATGTACAAGGACATAAAAGAAAAGATGCTTGTAATGAGTGAATAGATTGGAAATGTTGGCAGAAAAAGGAGAACTATGTTCTTAAAAAGGATTCACATGAAAACTAAGAGGTATAATGTCTGAAATGAACATTTTAATGGGTGGGTTTAACAGCATATGGGAGATTGCAGAAATAAATTTAGTGAACCTGGAGAAAGATCATAGAAATTAGCCAGTTTGAAGAATTGATAAGAGACTGAACACATGAACAGAGGCTTAATGACCTACAGGACAATATGAAGCACTCTAGCATACATGTATATTGGAGAGAGGGAAAAGGGAATGGAAAAGACAAATTATTTGAAGCAATAATTGCCAAATTTGGTGCAAAACTTCAATGTGCAATCCAAGAAGCTCAGATGCCAGCTGACTTCTCATTGAATTCCTTAGTGTGGCACATGAGACTCTTCACAGCCTTTCCCCAGCAGATCTCACTTGTGTCCAAAGTCCCCTATACCTCAGCCCTCCTGGAAGACCGCCTGGGTTTGAGAACCTCACACCTGCAGTGTTCCCTGTTGAATCTCTCACAACATCTCATGCTCCTAATTTAACCGACATAAATTCCACTGTATTTGGCAATTGCTTGTGTCCTTACTACCCACCTTCTCCAGCTTCTGTCCCCACAGGGGTCCCTGATTCTGAAAGAAGGTGCTTTGAGAACACTGGGATCAGTTGTCCTGTTAACATCTCATTTTGGCTCTAAACAGACTCTTCCTTTTTTTGTTTTTCTGATCTGAGCTTGTTCCCCCTCTAACTCAAAACTATTCTCAGGCTTTTAATACGGCTGCACATAAAGTCTTTGGGACTGCCAGCCATCACACCACTTGGGTCTTTTTGCAGCTCTTCCTTCAGCACAAGACATGAGCTTAGTGTAATGGAGTCTCTTTCTTCCCAAGACCTGTAGGCTGGCTGGGAACCATGACTTGGGTTGTAGATGGAGTGAGAGGAAACTACGCTGTCAGGAAGAAATTTGTTCCATCCTGGAGGATTAAAGTTGGTTTGGATGGGGTCAGTGAGTGGGAACTGGCTCCACATTCCCAGGCCTGAGGAGATCCACCCATGGGTTCTCCTCTCAGCAGCTGCAATCAGAGCCAACAAAGCTTCCCTTGTCCTGGCAAAGCCTGTCCTGGGTCAGCACCTGTCATCAGACACCAGGTTCTTTTGTTGTCCTCCTAGACCTGCTTTCTCATGCACATGTCACACACACACATAGACCGATCTGCAATCTGACCCCTTTGTCCTTCCCTGACTCACCCAGTGATCTGCTCCTTGGACTTCCAGCTTCCCTCTTCTCTTTTGCTTGGGCCATTCACCATTGGTACTACGTGGACTACAAATGTGGTCTTGTCACTTTCGCACTTCACACCCTTCAAAACTCAGTGTCTTTAGCAAGTAGCATGACCATAAAATTCATCATCCAAACCAGAGCACTTAGGATTGAGAAATTAATTATGAATGTGAAATTAGTTAATTGTTAGGCTGGGACAGCGGCAAATGAGGCCTCCGTTCCTCGTCCTGGAAATCCCAGGACCCCATCACCTTGCTCTCACTGTTTCTCCTTGGCTCACCATGCCCAGCATGCACTCCCCACCTCCTGCCACAGGTGTCTCCTTTATAATCATGTGGTCCCTCCGCCCTTACCCTCAGGTGCGTTTGCCTTCATCCTCCAGGATTTAGCCTTTTTCTTTGTGTTTACCCTTTCCTCCTCCTCCAGGCAGTACCTACAGAGAAATGTCTTGTACGGATTTAGACAGAGTGAGTAGCTGTTGTATTAAAAGTGCAAAATGATTTTCAAAGTCAGCTTTAAAGTAGCTATGGTCCTGTTGGTTTAACATGC
Source organism: Equus quagga (assembly GCF_021613505.1). Lineage (NCBI taxonomy): Eukaryota > Metazoa > Chordata > Mammalia > Perissodactyla > Equidae > Equus > Equus quagga. The sequence goes on along the minus strand of NW_025793725.1, from coordinate 220,385 downwards.
TGCACTCATTATGCGTAAATTCATTGAGCTTCCTTCTTAGCTGTAATTTTTTTCCTTAGAGAAATATGGATGAAGATGGCTGGTTGTGTATGCTTTTCTATGAATGAGAAAGACAGAGTAAAAAGAGAGGAAGATATCTGGCTTCTGGGCTGGCATTCTTTGAGATCCTGGGTGGATACAGATACTCTTCGCCAGCTGATGAAGCACTCCTGCCCCCTGCTGGAAAGTTGCTTTACTACTGACAGGTCTTTCTTTTTTTTTTTTTTTTTGAGATAGATCAGCCCTGAACTAACTACTGCCAATCCTCCTCTTTTTGCTGAGGAAGAGTGGCCCTGAGCTCACATCCATGCCCATCTTCCTCTACTTTATACATGGGACGCCTACCACAGCATGCCTTTTTGCCAAGTGGTGCCATGTCCGCACCCCGGATCTGAACTGGCAAACCCCAGGCCAACAAGAAGCAGAACATGCAAACTTAACCACTGTGCCACCGGGACAGCCCCTCACAGACCTTTCTTTTAAAACCCTTTGCTATCTTTCAGAATGAAGTCAATGCCATCAAATGGGATCCTTCTGGAATGTTGCTAGCATCCTGCTCTGATGACATGACATTAAAGGTAAAGTTGTGGGAACAGATGGGCTCTGTGATCCTAGATGACCCCATGTACTCAGTGCAGGTCTTGCAGTCCCTGCTTCTCTGGCTAATTATTATGGGCACCTTCCTGCCTCTATCAGTTTTCCCCATTGCTCACTTGATGATTTGCTGTCATCGAATTAACTCTTGTTTATCAAAGATCCTGCTGAGAATCCTTCCCTTCCCTGTGGCCTTTCTCACAGGTGTCTTCTAACATTTTGCCCACCCCTTTGTGTGGGTGGCCACCTGCCGATTTGCCAGCTGCATGCCACATGGATGACGCACTTCCCAAGGGCCAGAAACCTAAGGAGCACTCACAGAATGAATGATGTTGGACCATTCCTGGGTGGAGAAATAGGGTTTGTTCACACTGTCCCCAATACGTTTTCTAGATCTGGAGTATGAAGCAGGATCTGTGTGTCCATGACCTTCAGGCTCACAGCAAAGAGATATACACCATAAAATGGAGTCCCACTGGGCCAGCCACCAGCAACCCAAACTCCAGCATCATGCTAGCAAGGTAAAGGGGGCAACTTGCAGCCCAGTTTCATTTCCCAAAAGCAGCCTTGCTCCCTGCGGCTAAGCTTTTACAGGGCCAGTAAAAGTTTTTTTTGTCCAGAGGAAACAGAAGATTTTACTAAGGTGTGTTGCAAGTTTACACCCTTCCTTCCAAGGTAAATGAAGCAAAAGCTCACTTGGAAGGGGCACACGAGATATAAATATCACGTGATACCTATAAGGAGGGTTTTAGCTGCAAGGCTAGTGGGTTGTATGTCCAGGCTTCCAGCACTTTGCTTTGGTGAAGGTTTTTATTATGACAGAGAAAATAAAGTGTTCTTCTTGGACTTTGGGCTTGGTTGACGTAGTACAACTCAGAGCTGCAGATGGCAAGACTTTTGAGTGTCATAAAGGGTCCCCAGCCCTAGTCAGGTCTGACCAAATCATTTCTATAGTGTACCCCCTCCAACACCAGCATTGGAGGGTGTGCACTGGGCACTCAGTCAAATGCCAGAAGTGGGAAGAGTGGTTAGAAGTGACCATAGTGGCCTTCTCACACCACATCCCTTTAGGCTGAAGTCACCAGAATTTTCTCGTCCTCCTGCTCCCTGGACTTGGGCTTGATTGACCCATAGAAAACACTGGAAAGAATCCATTCAGGATTTACCATTCTGCCCTTGGTGCTGTGTTTTAAGAAGAACATTTAGAAGAATAAGCTGAAGAGATTCTGAGACTGATGCTAGGATACTTAGGGGTCTGGAAAACATGATCCAAGGAAACAGGGGTGTTTGTTCATCCTGGCAAAGACAAGGGAGGGATGCAGCAGGGGGTTTATTCCATGCCATTGTTTGTGGGGAGAGGTGACTGGTGGCACAGTCCCCTGTAGCTCAGAAGCACATCCCCTCCACAGTGTAACAGTAGGGGCAGGGCAGCCTTGCCAAGCAGCAAGCACTTGTTGCTGAAAGTGCTCCATCCAAGGCCATCTCTTAGAAAACACTGGAAGGAATCCCTGTGTCAACAGATGCTGAACCAGAATACCACGAAGGCCATAATTCTCTTATTTCAAGTAATTGCCCTAAGATCCACTTAAATGACCATGTTACAGAATACATTGTAATCATTTTTTTGATGGCTTGAAAGGTGCTTTTGTATCACCTGGTACCCATGATGAGCATAAATTATCCTTTTAGTCAACAAGTATAAAAGGGCCCTGCCAGTGCCTAATGAGTCTCTGTGGAGAGATAGACTGCCAGATGGCAGCCTTGTGAGATGCACTATTCTTTTAAATTTGAAAATAAAATATTATGATTGCCTATTTGGAGACAATTGTAGTTTTATCCCCATTGAATGAAAATTTTTATTTACTCAATTTGCTATTTTTTCAAATTTGGCTATTAGCATTATTATGTTAGTTGGTAATGATACATGTTATGTTTTAAATTATAGGAGCATTTTAGAAAACATGGTAAATATTCTACAAAAGTATTTATTATTCATATCTATAGGAAATGCAGATATCAATTTGTTTGCCTAATGATAGCACCGGAAAAAAAAGAAAAGAAAGGGAAAATGTTTTGGGGCTTTATGTTCACTTTTAGAAGAGAAAAAGTGTACAATTTATTTTCTCTTCAAACATAAAAGCTAGGAAAGAAAAACAGCTCACGATGCCTGTTAAATGTCTTAGAGAAATAGAAAGAAACCACCATGGTTCTGTGCTGATGTTTTCTCTCCCGTCTGTCTAGTGCTTCGTTTGATTCCACAGTTCGACTGTGGGATGTCGAGCGAGGTGTTTGCATCCACACACTAACCAAGCATCAGGAACCTGTCTACAGTGTAGCTTTCAGCCCTGACGGGAAATATTTGGCCAGCGGCTCCTTTGACAAGTGTGTGCATATCTGGAATACTCAGGTAATCTCCCATTTCCCGTGGCTGAATCCTTTCTGCAAGTAACACCCAAGAGTCATGTTTTCGGTAACCCAGGCTCACAACAGCGCCTGGGGAATTCATGCTCAGGAAGGAGTTAGTTGCCTCAAGATGGAGCCTTCAAGCAAAGCCTGACTCCCCAGGCAGACACCAGGCCAAATGCCATCTGCCTTGTACTCCACATGGACTGTGCGTCTTCCCCACCAGGGACCCCCACCATCTTCTGTTACTTTTTCTGAGTCCCTGGCATGAAACCTTCTGTTTGCCTCATCCTTTTCCTGGGCACAAATAGTTATCTCTGAAAAGAGTAGCCCAGTCATCTTACTGCCAGAGATGCTGCTCTGTGGGTACTCAAGTTGGGGTGAGATGTTTCTGTCCATCTGAGCTTTCTGGGGGGCCAGCCAACTGAGACTAGGCTAGCCCTAAGCTGCCTTGCTCCATGCAACTCCTGTAGCTTCTCTGTGGAGAAAATGAGGGAGTATGAGGGAATATTTCTTTGCTGTTGTCATATGATTTCGGTTCTTCAAATGGAAGTAGTTTGTGTTTGGGTAGCAAAGGTATGTCAATATTGAGCTGTCCTGTTATCAAGACTGAAAGGAGACAGTATTTGAATAAATGTAGCCCCCAGGGGTATCGCTAGCCACACTGAGGATAAGAGAATTCTGAATATAAAGTAGAAATAGATGAGAACAAATATAGTATAAATTGTTATACTGGGCATTCAGCTCTTTGTTCTCCCGCTGATGGAAGAAAGAAATGGTGGTATGGTGGGAGTCACTGCAAATGGCCAACAATATATTTTGTTTGATTTCAGGATGGATTAAATGACTTCCCTTCTCCCCTCTTAATGAACCCACGTTCCTGATTCCCTTTGGCTTGGTTGGCTTTGAAATGGGTTTGCATTCTCAAGTCCCTGCCCCCTTGTGGCAGAGGCATGTGGTTGATTAGCTAAGTTAACTGGCATGGGGCAGGAGGAGGTCCACTGGGACCTCAGGCTTCCCAGGGGCTGCCTCACATGAACCACATCCTCTTAGGGAGGGAAAGATGATAGTAGACCATATGTGGAACCAGCTTGGCTGGTTGTATTTTAATTGTTTTTAAAGGTTGGCACTGAGCTGAGCCTCACAGTGCTAGATAGGCCAGCCAGAAAATGCACATCCCAGGAATAATGTGCAAGAATCTCTATTCATGAAATGCCTACTAGAAATAGTGATGGATGGATCTGTAGGATGACATAATTAAAAAATGACATCATCGGTTAGGTACTGCCTACTGTCAGAAATTACTCATCAGGAGCTGGCCCCAGGGCTGAGTGTTTAAGTACGAGTACTCTGCTTTGGCAGCTGAGGCTTTCACTGGTTCAGATCCTGGGCACAGACATGGCACCACTTGTCAGGCCATGCTGAGGCAGTGTCCCACAGTGTCCCAGAGCCAGAAGGGACCTACAACTAGAATATACAACTATGTACTGGGGGGCTTTAGGGAGAAGAAGAAGAAAAAAAAAAAAAGATTGGCAACAGATGTTGGCTCAACTGCCAATCTTTTTTTAAAAACAATATTACTCATCAAATTAGTTTATCCCTTTTTTATAAATCACAAAACTCTTTGAGACATTTCAAAGCTCACTTTAATCTTCAATGATATGGATGCCTTCTCTAAATATAGAAACATATATAATATTGTTGACTTCCTCCTCCCTTACTTCCCATCTCTTCGGAACGGCTGCCTGAGTCTCCCCCTGCTACCAATCATTGGCTGGAATGGCCTATGGGAGGATGACCTCATCTGAAATGTAGAGGCCAACTCTGTGGGCAGCCATAGGTCAGTTTTGCTCCCCATTGTAGCAAGTCTGAGAGACACGTTTCTCCAGCCACCAGTGTTTACTGAAAATTGTTTTAACTTCCATGTGTGTGAAAATTTTTGTTACAACATACACGGGGGAGAGGAGGAATACCCATCCCACTGGGTCAGTGTGCTAAGTGCACCCTGCATCATGAGTGACAATTGCTTTGCTTTGCAGGGTGGAAGTCTTGTCCACAGCTACCGTGGCACTGGCGGCATCTTTGAGGTGTGCTGGAACGCCCGAGGGAACAAAGTGGGTGCCAGTGCATCTGATGGCTCTGTAAGCAGCACCTTTGGTTTGCTGGGGAGTGGAGGGCAGAAAGATGAAAAGCCAGGCAGCTGACACCCACATGTGCTTCCGGGGAGTATGATAGGTCCTTGTCTCCAAGGGCCACAGCAGGCACTCAGCAAATGTGTATTGGGTGAAGGAAACTTCTGGAGTGGATCCTGTTGGGTTGGCACCACATCTGAGAATGGCCATCTCTTCCTCCCTTCCAAAATGTCATTACAGTGGACATTTTCACAGAGAGGTTGGTGGTTTTCAACCATGGTGATTCTGCCCCACTGAGGACGTTAGGCGATGTCTGGAGGCATTTTTGTTGTCACTATTTTGGTGGAGGGTGCTACTGGTATGTAGTTGTTGGAGGCCAGGGATGCTGCTAAACCTCCTACAATGCACAAGATAGCTCCACAAAAGAAGCATCTGGCCCCAGATGTCACTGGTGCCAAGGCTGAGAAAACTGCTCCCATCTTGGCTTCATGATTGTGCCCCCAACCTGGGCCCTCTGGTGATAAAGGCATGATCTGTGATTCCTCAGGTCTCCCTGGTTTCAGTGACCCTTTTCTGATCACATGAGTTGTCTAGCTTCTTGATTCACCCCTGAACTTGAGATTGGCCTGAGCTCTAAGACAGGGGGCAGTGGGCTGGCTGGGAACGTGTCCACATGGCCTCTAAATGTTCTCACAGGCTTGCGTTCTCATCTGCCCTGCCACATAGGGATCTGCTGGTGGTCACTGCCATCCCATTAGTTCCTAGCATTGCCCTTGACTTGGCTTTTCTCCTCCATGGCTTTTTTCCTGGTCTTGGTTGGTCAGATCCTCAGACACTAGCCTGTTACTAGAGCTTCTCTGAACCATCATGACTATGTGCCAATAAAACTTTATTTATTAAAAAATGAGTGGTGGGCTGGATTTGGTCTGTGGGCCATATAGTTTGCGAACTGATGTTCTAAACACATCTGTGTTGTCTATCAGGATAACAGCCACTTCTCTTTCCTTCCAGGTGTGTGTTTTAGATCTGCGAAAGTAAACACAAAATATGATAGAAAAAAGAAAAGAGTTCTAACAGACCAGCAGTGAATGTGTGGACTTCAGCACCCTCAGACACAGTCCTGTCAGCTCCCAAACTGTATGAACTCGATGTGTATTACAGTGGACTTTGAAATCAACTCATACCTGGCCACAGGAGTCCATGTTTTTTGTAATCTTCATCAAGAAGTTTGAAACAGAAACATACACACAGTCCTATTGAAAGGGGAAAGAATGGTTTCCACCTGGAACATTCAGCCTAGGAAGCATGAAGCCACCAGCCAGACAGTGCACGGTCTGGGTTCCATCCAGATCAGTCTCTGATGGCTAAAAGGGAAAAAAAAAAAACTGTGCCAAATAAAGAAAAATGCTGCAATAAACCAAAAGGAGGGGGAGAAAAATCCCTGCACATGGTAGGGTTTTTTTTCCCTAACAATTTGGACACTACGGTTGCTCTCACAAAGGATGTTCAATGACCAGTTTGTACTGATGAAATGTGCAACTTTGTATTTTCTAGAATCTTCTTTGTCCAGTGGTTTTTCTGTCAGCTGGAATCCTGTTGTCCGGGGCCCTTCCATCTGAGATGGAACCTGTGTTTGGCTTGTTGCTTCTTTCCTCTTGTTTTCTGCCCCCTCCTCCTCTTTCCTTTGTTCTGTGTGGTCTTGATTTGCAGTCCATGCTCCATAGATGTAGCCTTGTGGGCACGATGACAAAATCTTTGACCGACGGCTACTTTGACCCCCTATTTTGGTCCCCCTCATCCCCGCTCTCTCTGTCCCCCACTCATAGTTGCTTCAGATCTTGGGTCTCAAGGACACATTTGGCACATAAGTGCTTTACGTAAGAAGGCAGGGCAAGGGAAACTTTTTACAGAAGAAAAAAAATGACTTATAAGAGAAAGAGCCTGGAGTATTTTTGAAAAATATATATATTTTTTTATGTTAAAACAATTTTAAAACCTGAAAAGGGCCATCAGTCACAGAGAGCTTTGTGTGATTCATATTTTAAATAAGTTTTAGAAAGCCACAGGCAGAGTCTGAGGCAGCTTTTCCCTCTTCCTTCAGCTTCTTGGGAGGCACCTGTAACTCTCGGCGGAAGAGAGTCAGTCCGCCGGGTTGTCTGTAACCAGATAAGAGGCCCCGATCTGTGGTTCCAGGAGAGCTGGTGTCCATCGGGGCGTGGTCACCTTCGTAGCCAGCTGGAGAGAAGTGAAGAACAGGGCCCGTTGCCCAAAGAAGCATTCCCCAAACCTGATGGTATTGAAGAAGCCATCAGAACCAACAGCTGGGCTCTGTCACCGTTAGCAACATCTTTTTCACAGCAGTGTAACTACCGATGTCACCAAGAGCAGTTTGGCAGGTCCTTCCAAGGCCGATAGTGAGGGCTCCAGCATCTCTCCTGGTCTATTAATGACAAAAATGAACAGGGAAGATTTTTCAGTCTTGAAAGTGAATTCTATAGGTAGAATGTCACTAATAATTTCTGCCATCATCATTTCCTTCCCTCACAAGGGACTAGGAGAAACATTTTCCTTTGTTAAACAATGAATCTTTTTACTGTTTTTAAAAAATTAAACACAGCTTTGTGTTCCTAGAGGAGTTTCCCTTCCTTGGTTCTGATGACCTTTATACTCTTGTTGTCATACCCTTATGCTGACCCATCATTTAAAGTAGACCTGGGAAAAAGGACTGAAGGCTACCCTTCATCCGTCTTCCTGCAGGTGGAGGAAAGGATGGGGAGGTTGGCCAGACCTGGGGGCACTGGCAATGGGCAGGTTTCAGCAGGGGGTGTGTTCCAGCAACAAGATAGGATGTTATTCAGAGGTGGCATCCATCCGTGGAACCAAAAGTGACTCATCATGGCAGAGTGAGGGCCTCCTCCAGACAACTTGGAGGGTGCCAGGACCAGCTATGGAAGCCAGATGCGTTCGTCCTTCTCAGATGACAAGTGGGCCTTCACGTGGATATGTGAATTACTCCAGCCCCAGCTATGCAAGACCAAAGCACGCTCTGTTGACTTGCTGGGTAGCTGATTCAGACTCTGTTACCTGAACGCTTATCAAAGGTCTGAGTTCTGTGGAGTCACTCACCTTTGAAGCTAGCAGGCGTCCCCAGGTACATTGATAATTTCCTGCCCCAAGAAATCATTAGGCTTGGGATGTGGTTTGTGGGTCCAGAAGAACACCATCTTGACCCCTCCCCAAATAAAAGTGTATTCATCTCTGCAGAGCCTCAGCTGTCGAGGGTCGGCCCATGGGCAGGACACGGCTTGTGTATGACAGGCCACACACTGCTGTGGGGTGGCGACGGTAGGACGTATTGTAAGGGGCTCACTAGACAATCCTCACATGAAGGTTTTAGCCAGGGTCTCACTGATGTGTTGGCTTTAGACATTTGACAGATTTGAATCACTTGGGAATGGTTAGGTGGGAGCCGAGGGCTGCGAGGCATGGACGACTTTGGCTCAGTCGTTTGCAAAGAAGTGAACCTGACAATGATGGAGGCTGACTGTCCACATCCCTGGCTTTCTGACCAGCCATCAGAGGGGAGCTCACCGTGGGCCACAAGGGGGACCAAGCCTGAGAAGGCAGTCAGGGACCCTCACATGCATCCCCGTTCTCAGCAAACAGAAGGCTGTTGATCCAGCCTCCAATATTTGCATGCCAGCATCTACCCTGCTGGAAACTCAGGAGACTGAGCTTTGTTCTCAAGGGGAGGCCTATGGGGAGTGGTAGTGTTCAACATTGTTTACTGCTCTTAAACATTGTTTGTAACATTCAAGTCACAGATGTATCTAGAATCTTCTGTTGGGTTTGAAGTGACCAAGAGCACATCCTGCACACACCTGGGACAGGGATGCTGCCCACTCTGGGATGTTACAGGGTTTCAACCCTCTGACCCCGCATGACACCTAGGACTTGACTTTTATCTTTCTAAAGATAGATCATGGAGCCAAGGGAAGTTCACTTCATCAAACTTAAGGGTCGGCTTTGTTTCTAGTTATTTTTCTGTTTTATAACCTTTAGTTCCACCTTTTTTTTTTTTTTTGAATCGTGTTTCTTATTAAATGCAGACATATTCCTCTGCCACTCTGAAGTTTCAGATTCTGGCTTCTGTGGTTTTTATTGTCTGTGTCAGACTCGCAGCCAGATGTAGTTCTCTGTCAGCATTTCCCAGATTTCTGTTCCAGCCACACTGACCCCTGTTCTGTTCTCACCCTCACGTTTTCTGAGAAAGAGAATCACTTGTGTGTCGTAGTTCATTTGTTTCAAGAGAGAATCAATAGATCATATTCAGTGTCTTGAATAAATTGCTCTATTTTGATATTAGAGAACCTGGTGGGTATGCTTTCTTTGTCTCACCCGGGAACTCTTGGGTTCATGTTGACACTGGTGACTAAGGACAGGATTCTGCATTTTCTCAGGAGAAAATAACTTGAATGTCTCTTTCAGGATTGCCCTGCTTAAGTGGGGTAAAGGGGCCTGACCCTGTGCTGTGGGAGCAGCAGCAGCCCTGGGGATGATTCTCTAAAGGGAGCCTGTTTTCTCCTGCTTCCTGTTCATGACTTTATTTCGGGCTGGCTGTTTTACAAAGTCAAAGCAAGTGAATTTTGTCAGCGGGTTAGTTTGCTGGGAGTCCGAGTTCAAGGATTAACTCTGAGTTGTTAGAAGACCCTCAAGTCACAAGACATGGAGGACTTGACCTTTCCTTGAGGACAATGCCAACTCATGCTCAGCAAATACTTATCGACATCTGCTCTGTGCCAGGCTCTTCCAGGTGTTTCTATTTATGCCGCATGAATCACTTGGGTAGAGCCTGCTTATTTTTCTCTTTTTTTAACCAAGTTCACCAAGCATGTTTCCCCATGGTGGATTGGGGTGAAGTTCTGAGCACGCTGACCCTTGCTACTAAAGCCACAGGAATGCCCTGGGAAGAAGCTTGTAGCAAATACACAGCGGGCCAGCAGCACACCACATGACAGAGCTCCCCAGGATCAGGGCACATGTGACGAGTGGCTTTCGTTGCTTCTACAGGAATGCTGGTAACATATTAATAGCTTTAAATGGGTTCTTTCTACTAAGAGGAAACTGGCTTGGGACCACACAGATTGTCCAAGATCTAAATACCTTTCATCATCACACAGGAACCTTTGCTGCAGTGATTAAAGTTTTTCCTTTGTCTGTTGAGGCTCCACTTAATTTTATTTATTTTGAAAATCTAAGCCTCCACTCACTGAACAGAGAACTTTCCTTTTTAATGGCCCAGATCATGGTGCTGTTCCTAAAGGATGGTTGAGACTGTTCTCGTATTCTTGGAAAGTCGTCTCTGTACCTGTGGCTGTTAGTGGTTGGTAACTACTGACAGAGACCTGGAAATCACTTTGTGACATGCATGAAAAGAGACAGGAAGTGTTGTGAAGTGATTTCTGCCCTTACAAAACACTGAGAATTTGGCTGGATGATTTTTTCTCAGCTTGGCTCCTTTTTCTCTGAAGTGTCTCATCCACTAGCAAGGTTACCAAGGCCAGAGGTCGCAGTTCCACTTGGCAGATGATGGGGAGAGGGCGCAGGGGACCCTGGGGAGAGGGCAGGGACCATGTTATTGACAGTGTCCCCTTCCACTAAAACTTGAAGTTAGTGCTCTGGAGAACAGGGGCTCTGATTAGGAATACAGTCATCCTCAAGCAAAGTTATAGAGAGAAATTCCACAGAAGGATGGCTGGGAGTCATCTATTCTACGTAAGCACACGACTGTAAAGGTTGAGGAGGAGAGCTTTGGAATAGAGAAAGTCAACTCGTTAAGTATTTTATGGTGTGGTTAATAAACTGGCCAATAAAGTCAAATGGAAGCCCCCTGTTAGAAGCATCCTGATCTTTCTATCCAGACTACACTCCCAGCTGCACCTGTGTCATGTGTGACCACCTCAAACTCCTGGCTGTTGGTCCCAGTTCCCTCACCTTTTCAAGGACTTCTCCCAGGTCATTGTCCCCTCCCTCACATCATTGTTACTGCTTTCTCTCTGCTAGGTCGTTCCCTTTAGCCTCCCAGTGTACTCTAGCATCTCCCATCTCTAAACAATAAGGACCAGACTTCCCTCTGCAACAACCAGCCTTATGAGGAAATTGCCTAAACCAAGCATTGTCTATTGTCATCTCATTCATTCGTCTGTTTGCCCAATTATGTGTCTCTTCTTCCCTGGTCTAACTTGCTCCACCATGTCTCCACTGCTCATTTGTGCATCCCCAGAGCTGAGTCATAGCTCAGTGCCTGGCAAGTAGCCACAAGAAGGTACAGACACCCTCTTGTTCTCAGCTCACCCCCATTGAAACCTCTTTGCCATTTGGTGTTGCTGATCCCCAGGTAGGAGGAATTGCTTTAACTGGACAATCAGATCAGTCAGGGTTCTGAACCTGACTCTGGCTCATATAAGCCAAAAAGAATGGGTGAGGACATTGTGCAGCTCTGAGGAACCTCTGGAGAACCAGTCTTGGAGGGCATGCAGATAGAATAGTCAAAACCCGGCTACAGGATGAGACCCATGCAGGTAACATGGAGCACAGCCACAACACCGGCTGCTGCCCGCATTCTGATACTGGACACTGAGCCAGCCCCTAAAGCACACCCAAGCTGCTTCCCAAAGCAGACATGCCCGCTGCCCGGCTGCTGCCAAACCCCACTGAGAAGCACATCTCCGCAGCCCATTCCCTGAGGTACCAGCTTCTAACTCAAAGACTTGGGACACGTGTTTGATTGGGTCAACCAAGTCCCCTGCTCTAGCTGCAAGGGAGGCTGGGGAAGTGTGTAGCTGGTCTCTTGGCCACAGGGGTGAGGGTGGGACTGAGTTTCATCCTCTCGGAGAGGATCCTCCAACAGGGGAGAAGCTTCTGAGGCTGGAAGCAGAACAAATGTCACCATGCAGATGCAGAATGCAGCCGCCACCTGAAAAAGTGGAAACCCTTAGGGATGTGCAGCCCCCTGGGCATCAGTCCTGGTCGCGATGTGCCCTGAATCCCCCTGTGCAACTCTTCAAAAGTACAAGTCCAGAAGCATACTGGACAGCTTTTCTAGAGGGAAAGGGAGTCCTAATGTCATGTTAAGGGAGGTGTCACATGGCAGGGCTGTCTGCAGTGTCCTGAGGAAATAGTGTTATCTTGCTTTTCTATAGACATAGCTGAGTGGCTTGCAAGTTCAATGCGTACTACAATATTTTTACCAAAAAAATCAGATATACAATATATATATTTCAGCTGATGGAAAGAAGGAGATCTAGGCAATGATCTGAGCATAAATCAGTTTCCATGGATTCCTTAGACTACATCATTGCTCAACACAGCATGGGGACAAGGGCTCAATTAGGGATCAGAGCCAGCTGCCTTCTCCACCCCCTAGTGGTGCAGGGAGATCCTGCTGTGCAGCAGCTCTGTGGTGCCCCTGTTTATTTTGCTGCTTCTTACCTCACTGCCATGCGGTGTCACCATCCCTCACTCAGGAGCATTGGCTAGAGGTCTTGTACAGACAGAATGCAAGTCAGGACGGGAGCTCAGTTGCAACTACTTTATTAACTTTCCCAACGACTGGGATCCAGCATTTACAATACAGCCAGCCTTGGAAACACAAACTAAGAGTCTAGACAAACTGCTGTTTGGAATTCTCCTTCCACTCCCAAGCACACGCTCATGGATCAGTTCTATTCACCAAGAGGACCCTTGGGAAGAAGTTCTAATATGGGGATGAGAGATTTAGGGGGATGCTACACTGGCAGTGTGGTGACAGGAAGGTGAGAACAGTTCTAAAGAAGGAGAGATGTTGAGTTTGAGGAATGCAGCGTCTGGACCTGTGTCACATCCCTCTCATAGGTCTCCCTGGGGTTTGGGGAACAGACTCAGTCTATGTTCATGGTGGGACCCACTTGCAATTTCAGTTGTGCTGGCATCGGAACCTGGAGATGAAAAGAGGAAAGACTGTGATGGTGTGTTTGTGAGAAAAAAAAGTTACATTATATTTCCACCTACAATTGATTAAATCATTCCAAAAGATGAAACAAATCCTAGAGAATCATCAAAGGCACCTGATGCATGATTCTGTGTCCATCTTCAGCTCCACCCCTGCCGTCAGCATCCCTTTTTCCAAACCTCTGCACCAGGCAGCTAAACATGCATCTCAGAGAGCCGAAATACATGGATACTACATACCAAGTGGAGACCGCCTCTGTTGACTTGGGCAGGCTTCGAAGCCCTGTGATGTGCTGTCAGATTTAGGAGCACAGATTCTAGCACACTTCTGTGACTTGGGCTCATCATCACAGGGATCCACAGTGCCTTGCAATTTGCACCCAACTCCAGGAGGCACTCAAAAGGAGGGGGCCCTCCCCTCTGTCAAACTAAGACACCTTCCAGTTTTGTCTTTTCAGGGATGAGGCCGCAGGTTTGAGGGAAGGGGAGAAAAAGTAGGTAACAATCAGTAGAATGAAAGCAAATGTCATTCCTGCCAAAAGAGTACTCCTAGAGATGACACACCTGTGACATCATTCCAATGTCAAACCTGCCTCCAGAACCCTGGGAATCCTCTGGAACAGATGGCAGAGTCATTCTGAAAATATTCAGGGGGTCTGCTGTGTGCCAGGTCCTAGGCTGTGTGTGGGGAATACTAAAATGGAAGACACAAAGAATGTGGGCTTTTCAACTATGCATGGGGCAAGTGGCTTCCCTTCAGGAAAATCTCCATATCCTGAGCTTCCTCGGCCAGTGGGCTTTGCTGACCCCTGCAGCCTCCTTTCACATCCCTCTGCTCACTCACCACCTACAGGCATACTGGCTTCTCTTCCACATGCCGAGCTCAGGCCTGCCACTGAGCCTTTCCACAGCTCTTTCTCTGCCTGTCCAGCTCTTCTCCAGGTTTCCTCCTGGTTCACTCCTACACTTCCTTCAGGGCTCAATTCAGATGCTACCTCAGCCTCAGGGAGGCATCCAGGACCCCTATTGAAACCCACTCTCCCACCCACCTTGTGACTTGCTTTTCTTCATAGTACTTCTCGCTGCCTGGAATAGTCTATCTTTATTTGTGTCTTTCTTTCTCTATCTGCTCCCAGCATGGAAAGTCTCAGTGGGCAGGGACTTTGTCTTTCTTTTTTTAGAGATTTGTTTTTGCTAAGGAAGATTAGCCCTGAGTTAACATCTGTTAGTTTTATATATCCTCCTCCACTTGATATGTGGTTTGCCACCACAGCATGGCTGACAAGTGGTAGAGATCTGCACCACAGATCTGAACCCGCAAACCTGGGCTGCCAAAGCAGAACACACCAAACTTAACCATTGTGCCAGCAGAAAGTGGGTTCTTGAAGTTGCACTGTACTTAGTGATACAGAAGTTCTACCAAGCCAGTGTGGAGAGACCACACTGAATATCCCAAGGATTTTATTGACACGCCACAAAAGGGAAGCCATGACTTTGTCTATCTTACTCACCATAGTATCAGTAGTGCCTCAAATGGCACCTGGCACCTAGAAAGTGCTTGATAAACCACTGTTGACTGGATAAATACAGTGGAGTACACACCCTGACATCAAGTGGATGCATTAGTACCTAAGAGCATTAATTAAGAATGGTGAGTGTAAAGAAGGGCAGGAACAAGCACAATTTAAGAAAAGACATGCAGAGTTCTGGAGGACACTTAAAGAAGAAAAGAGGGAATTTTAAATGGATAGGAAGAGGGGAGAAAGTGTGGCAACAGGAGAGATGTGCTTGGGAATGTTGGGGGAAACCTGAGTTGCAGGCAGAGGAGATGATAACACCAAGAAAACACCAAGTATGGTTCTGCAGTGTTGTCTCCCAACAAAACCCACCATGGCCTGTGGAGGGTACAGCACTCACGTCTGCTTCCTAGGGCTGGATTAAGATGCATCTCATGGAAAATAGGTCTGAGTATGTCAGACTAAGTAGGATGAGCCCTACAAAGAGAGGGTAAAGGAATTTAGAGGGTGGGTTGAGGACTGACATCATGGTCATGGTCCCGGGCAGCCAGATCCTGAGAAGAGCTTGGGTTTTCAACAAGGATGGCAGGAGAAGACTTTTTGTTGGAATGGTGGACTTGCTTTTCCTGGAGATTGGGCACCAGCTGGGAAGACTTGTAGAAGACACTTCCAGTTCCAGAGCCAGATTCCTGCTGCAGAGGCTGATAGCATTTCAAAAAGACTTGATTCTCACAGGGTTATCCACTGATTACAAGGATGTCCTTGGCTCATGGGAACTTGTGTGCAACTTCTGTGGTCTTTGCAAAAAGACTCTGGGCTGTAGTGTCACATGGTAGCTTGTGATCAACGTCTGGGCTAGGGGCGCTCCCCGGTGACCCTGTACTTCGGGGCATGCTCTGGATCCTGTGGCTTTTAAAAAGTTCCTGGTTCTTGTACCCTCCCGCTGGGACTCCACAGAGGAGATCTAGTTGTGCCATAACAACTTTTTCGTGATCCAGTGCTGCTGGAGCTGAGCCACCTGAGCAAGCCCTATCTGCACTGAGTTCAGTGGGTGCTCGCAGCTGTGGGTATACCTGGGTTTCCACTTCTCATCTTAAAGATATCCACAAAGAGAGAATGTACTGGCTGAGTAAGCCAATCCAGCTGAGCAGAGAATCCAATGAGGCCTTTGGGGGATATGAAGTAATTCTCTATTGGTGCAACATGTGAATATCTGACAAGCGTACCTGCAAGAAACACAGGTGCCGGAGACCTCTTGGTGCCCAAGGGCCAAGCCCCTCCTGGCAACTCTCATTAATGATCCTTGCAAGCCCAGGCAGGTTCTTGGGAAATTCCTGGCCCCCCACAGATCTAAGATTTGAGAAGCCCATGTTGGATGTCTCCTGTGCCCTCAGCCCTAGGCTGCTGTTCCTGGATCCTTTGAAAACCTTGAAGTTCTAGGTCAGAAACCCCAACCAGGGGCATGAGCCATAGAGAACATATGACACCTGGGCCAAGATCCCCTTCAAGGTGGTTGCATTTGATCTAACCAGCCTGGCAGAGGTGGAGGCCTGAGGTATACTCTTTTCCACACTCCCAAAGCACTGCAGTCCATGGGGCCACCTGGGATTTTGTTCAGGGGGAGGGCAAGTGACAGCAGGGAAAATCGTAGAAGACAAGAGATGTTATGAAAGAGAACAGAGAAATGGGGAAGTGTGGAAGATACAGGGAATTTGGGAAAAGAAGAATTATGGGAAAGGACAGAAGTGTGTGTGGGGGCGACCAGAAAAATGGGAGGCAGGGAATTAAGGGAAAGACAAGGAATTGTAGGAGAAGAGAGTATTATAAGGGAAACAAAGGAATATGAGACAGACAGAACTGTAGGAAAGAATGGGAATTCTGGAGAGAATGAGGAACTATGGGAGAGAAAGGGAATTTGGGGAGAGATGGAGTTGTGAGGGACATTAAAGAATCATAGGAGACAATTGTGGGAGAAAAATGGAGAATTCTAGGAGAGACATGGAATTATGGGAGTAATAAAGTACTGGGGGACACAGGGATTATGGGGGAGAAAGGAGAATTGTGGAAAAGAATGGAGAATTGTGGGAGACCAGACAATTATGAAAATGAATTATGGAGGAGAACAGAGAACTTTAGGAGAAAGAATTGTGGGAAAGATGGAATGTGGTAGAGAACAGCATTATAGAAGAAAATGGAGATTTGTGAGAGACAACGAAGAAGAAAATGGAGATGTGTGAGAGATGACGAAGAATCCAGGATTGTAGGAGAAAAGGAGAAATTGTGGAGAAAAGAATTATGAGAGAAAGAGGCTATTGTGGGAGAGACAGAATTGTGTGAAAACCAAGAGCTTAAGGGAGAGAGAATTATAGGACAAATAGAGTATTATGGGAGAGATGTGGGAAAGACAATGGATTATGGGTGAGAATGAAGAATGGAGACTTGGGGGAGAAAATGGAATTGTGGGAAATGGAAATGTGAGACAAGTAGGGCACAGTGGGAGAGACACGAAATTGTGTGAGACAGGAAAGAGACAAAAGAAATGTAGGAGAAACCAAAGTGTAAGAGAGATGGAATGTGGGAGAAAACAGAATTGTAGAACAAAATAGATTTGTGAAAGACAATGAAGAATCCAGAATTGTGAGAGGAAATGGGGAATTGTGGGAAACAAATAATTGTGAGAGAAAAGGTATTCTGGGAAAGAGGGAATTGTGAGAACAAGGGTTATGGGTGAGACAGGGAATTGTGAGTGAACTAGAGTAGTATGGGAGAGATGGAATTGTAAGAACAAGAGGCTATAGGAAAGATCTGGAATTGTGGGAAGAACAAGGGGGTTAGGGGAGAGAAGAGAATTGTGAGAAAAAAAGGAACTATGGCAGAAACAGTATTATGGGAGAGAGGAAGTAGTGAGAGAGGGACTATGGGAGGAATGGAGAGTTTATGGGAAATTTGTGGGAGAGACAAGGCATTATAGGAAAGACAAGGATCATGACAGAGAAGGGGAATTGTGGGGCAAAGAGGCAATTGTAGGGAAAAAAGGAATTATGGAGAACAGAACTGTAGGAGAATGACTGCAGGAAAGATGGAATATGGTACAAAACAGACCTGCAGGAGAAACAAAGATTGGGGAAAGACAAGGAAGAATAGAGAATTGTGAGTAAGAAAAGGTATTATGGGAGAGAAAGGAGAATTGTGGGAGAGAATAGAGAATTGTGAGAAATAGATTATGGGAGAGAAAGGGAGTTGTGGGACAGCCAAAGAATTGTGGGAGAAAGAGTAATGTGGGAGACACAATGGTGGGAGAGAATGAAGAATTCTTGGAGTGAAAGAATTGTGAGGAGGCCAAGGGATCATGCAAGAGAAGAGGAAACTGTGGAAGACAAAAGGCATTTGGGAAAGACAGGATCATGGCAGCGAAAAGGAAGTTCGGAGAGAATGGAGAATTGAGTGATAAAATTGAGGAGTGACAGAATTGTGGGGGTGACAAGGGGTCATGGGAGAGAAGAGGGAATGGTGGGAGACACATGGCATTGTGGGAAAGACAAGGGGTCATGGGACAGAAATGTGAATGGTGGGAAAAATGGAATATTGTGGGATGGACATGGAATTGTGGGAAGAAGGAATTAGAGAAAATAGGGAATTGTGGGAATAACAAGGGATTATGTGAGAGAAAGGAGAATTGTGGGAGACAAGGGGAATTGTGGGAGTGACATGGCATCACCAGTGAGCAGAGGTAATTGTGGGAGAGACAACATTATGGAAAAGACAAAAGATCATGGGAGAAGGGAATTGTGGGAGAAAAGGGGAATTGTGGGAAGAATGGAGTATTGTGGGAGTGACATGGAGTTGTGGGAGTAACAAGGGATCATGGGAGAAAAAAGAGAATTCTGGGAGAGAATGGAGAATTGTGGGAAATAAAATGGGTTATCGGAGAGAAGGGATTGTGGTAGAGGAGGGGAATGTTGGAAAGACAAGAGATCATGGGAGAGAAGTGAATTGTGGGAGAAAAGACGTATTGTGGGAAGAATGAAGTATTGTGGGATTGACGTGGAGTTGTGGTTGTAACAAAGTATCAAGAGAGACAAGAGAGAATTGTGGGAAAGAATGGAGAATTGTGGAAAAGATAATGGGTTATGGGAGAAAAGAGGGCATTGTGGGAGTGACAAGGAGTTACAAGAGATAAGACTGAATTGTGGGAGTTACAGGGTACTGCAGGAAAGACAGGATCATGGGAGATAAGGGAATTGAGGGAGAAAAGGGGCACTGTGGGAAGAATGAAGTATTATGGGAATTATGTGGAGTTATGGGAATAACAAGAGATCATGTGAGAGAAGAGAGAATGGAGAATTGTGCGAAAGACAACGCATTATGGGAGAGAAGATGGAATTGCTAAAGTGAAAAGGGATCATGGGAGAGAAACAGGAAATGTGGTAGATACACTGCATTGTGGGAAAGACAAGGGATCATTGGAGAGAAGGAAACTGTGGGAGAGAAAAGGAGTTGTGAGCAAATGGAGGATTGTGGGAGTGACGTGGTCTTGTGGGGATGACATGAGATTGTGTGGAAAAGGGGAAACTGTGGGCCTGACAAGGGGTTATGAGAGGTGGAGAATTGTGGGAAGGAAGAAATAATGGGTGAGAACAGAATTGTAAGACAAACAATTGCAGAAGAGATGGAAGGTGGTGGAAAACAGAATTGGAGAAGAAAGAGTTTTGTGAGATAAGAATTCAGAATTGTGCAGGAGGTAGTGGTGGGAAAGACAAGGCATTATGGGGGAAGAAGGGAGACTTGTAGGAGTAACAAAGGATCATGGGAGAGAGGAGGGAATCACAGGAGAGACAGTGCGTTGTCAGAAATACAAGGGATCATGAGAGTGAAGGAGGATGTGTGGGATAAATGGAATAATGTGGAAGTAACATGGAATTGTGGGAATGACAAGGCATTACGGGAAAAAGGGAGAACTGTGGGAGAAAGTATTGCAGGAGTGACAGGAAACTGTGGGAACAAGGGGTTACGGGAGAGACAAGGGAATTGCAAGACAGACTCCGAATTGTGGGAACCAGAAGGAGTTATGGGAATAACAGAATTGTGGAAGAAATAAAGTATTGTGGGAAAGAAGAAATTATGGGGGAAATAGGGCATTGTGGGAGACAGGGGAAAGAATGGGTAATTGTGGGAGAGATGGGGAATTGTGGGAACAACAAGGGTTTATGGGAGAGACCAGGCTTGTGGGAAAGAGAAGGGATTGTGAAAAAGAAAGGGGAATTGTGGGAGAGATAGGTCATTGTGTGAAAGACGAGATGATGGGATAAAGGAAATTGTGGGAATAAAAAGGGGTTATGGGAGAGTAAGAGGAATTGTGGGAGAGATGGAGTTGTGGGAGAGGTGAAGAATTCTGGGAGAGTATAGAGAATTGTGGGAAAGAGGACATTGTTGAGGAGAACAGAAGTGTAAGAGAAACAATTGCAGGAGAGAAGGGATGTGGCAGAAAACAAATTGTAGAAGAAAACGGAGTTTTGCCAGACAATGAAAAATTGAGAATTGAGGGAGACACAGTGAATTGCCGATACAAGGTGTTATGAGAGAGTCAGGAATTTTTGCAGAGACAGAATTGTGGGAAAGGCAAGGGTGCAGGGGAAAGAGGAGAATTGTAGGAGAAACATGGAATTGTGGGAGTGAGAAGGAGTTATGGAAGTAAGAAGGCATTGTGGGAGAAATAAAGTATTGTGGAAACAACAGGGAATTATGAGAGAAACAGTGCATTGTAGGAGACAGAAGAGAGAATAGAGAATTGTGGGAAAGATAAGCGAGCATCGGAAAAAAGGGAATTATGGGAATGACAAGGGGTTAAGGGAGAGAAGGAATTGTGGGAGAGTATGGAGAATTT
The DNA here is from genome assembly GCF_021613505.1 of Equus quagga. Classification (NCBI taxonomy): domain Eukaryota; kingdom Metazoa; phylum Chordata; class Mammalia; order Perissodactyla; family Equidae; genus Equus; species Equus quagga. Next base: position 199,827 of record NW_025793725.1, on the reverse strand, counting down.
AGGGAGTGACAAGGGATCATGGGAGACAAGAATGAATTGTGGGAGAGACGCAGAATTTTGGGAGAGAAGGGGAATTGAAGGAGCCTGTAGGGATTGTGGAAGTGACAAGGGACCACAGGAGAGATGAGGGAATTATGGGAGAGACAAGGAATTGTGGGAGAGAGAAGAGTATTTTAAGAGAGGGAGGGAATTGTGGGAAAGACAGGGATTATGGGAGAAAAAGAATTGTGGGAGAGAAGGGGAACTGTAGGAGAGAATGGTAGATTGTGGCTCAGAGCAGAAAACGGTGAGAAAGACAAGGAATTATGGGAGAGACAAGGAATTGTGGCATAGATACAGCTAGGCTGCTCACTTCTGACCACTATGTTCTGAATATGTCACAACCTTCCTGCCTGGGGACACACCAGCTATGTTCTAACCACAACCCCTTCAGTTTCCCCACGTGCTTTTATGACTCAGCTCTCCCCATAGGCTACAGTCCTGTGATCCAGCTTGTCTACAGCAACATCCCCACCTCCATGGCCAGGACCCTGTCCTAAGCCACAGCCAGGGAAGGCCTACCCTCTTCATTGTCCCTCCCACCTAGGCCTCTGCCCCACCCTTCATGGCCACGCCCCTCCACTCAGCCTGGACCCTCCCCTCACCATAAGGCCTGCTTTGGCCCTCCACTGACCCCTCCTGCCAGGGCCCCTCCCTTGAGCTCTGCTCTGGCCCCACCCCTCCTGCCAGGGCCACACACCCCAGTTCTACTGTGGCCCTGCTGTCCAACTAAAGCCACGTCTCTCCACCCATGGGGACACCTGGCCCAGGGTGACCTTGGAGGTATGGAGCAGCCGACCTCCCAAGAAACACACCCTCTGACACCTCCACCTCCTCACCCTTGAAGCCAATGGCAAGATTGATGTAGGCATCAGATCCTGAACTTTTCCTTTCTGAGCACAGAGGAAAGTGTCCTGGTTAAAGGAGGGCACCAGATTCACACTAAGTTTCTTAATGCTCATGGAAAGAGGAAATTACAACATTTTAAGGTTTTCTGGAATTCATAAGGTAAAACCAACCAGGTTTTTCTTTGTGTGTTTGTGTGGAGTACAATTTTTCTAGGGGAAATTCTGATTCCTCATAAAGATGATATTTTTAATGAAGTTGTCTTGAGGGATTACACACAGGTCCTCTCAATGTACTGTACACTGTTGCTATAAGTCACAAAGTGTGATCATCAAATCAATTCCCTACACCCATGAACACCCCTAGTCCTACAAGCAGACTGGAGTGTCTCTTTACTTAAAGACTGTGGCTGGGAGTGAAGTCAGCATCATGGTGGAGTGAGCTTTTCCTTTAGATTCTAACCCCTAACATGCAAAAAGTACATTCAGAGGTCAGCATCACGGTGAAGTGAGCTGTTCTGGTGATCTCAATGAAAAGGACATTCACATTCCAGCAAAGAACATCTACACAGCACAAAACACATCTGAGAGAACCACACAGCCAGAGGTTGGAGGGTGAAGAGGCTGGAGCCCCCCTCAGAGGAGGTGGAATGGGGTAAGACAAAACTTTGCTCCCTACCCAAAGACTGGGATCTGGGGATTGCATGTCACTGCTGAGAGGGAAGGAAGGGGGGAGGGGTACCCATTCACAGGAACAGCAAAGATCCCCAAGGTCCCTTGCAGCATAGAGGAAAGCCTCCTACCAAAATAAAAGCTACCACCGGCAGTGATATCATCAAGCCAAAATCCCATTATAAGAGAGAATGAGCACAGAGCTAGAAACCCAGAAGCATGCAGAAGAAATTTCCCTTCCCCCCACCCACCCAGTGCCACCTCAAGCACCTGGGATCCCGGCAGAATGCAGAGGGCTAAGAACACGTGGCTCTTGACCCCTACCCAGTGGTGATAGGTGGTAATGGTGACCAAATAATACCACAATGTGCAAGAATAGAGCCATGCCCTCTAGCAGTATCAAAATTATATTAAATCACCAGGCCAGAAGGAAAATGACAAGTACCTAGAAATCAATCATGAAGACACAGAAATATGTAATCTAAATGACAAAGAATTCAAAACAGTTATCATCAAACAGCTCAATGAGTTACAAGAGAATGTAGAGAGACAATTCAAAGAGTGCAGGATCTAGTTCACAAAAGAGATTGAAATTTTAAAGAAGAATCAACCACAAATATTGGAGATGAAAGACACAATGGAAGAGATAAAACAAAACATGGATACTCTGAATGCTCAAGCAGACATCATAGAGAAGCAAATCAGCATAATCGAGGATAGACATATTGAAAAGCTACAGATAGAGGAGGAGAGAGAACTAAGACTAAGAAGAAATGAATAAAGTCTCTGAGAAATATCCAACTCAATTTGGAAATGCAACGTAAGAATTATAGGTATTAAAGAAGGAGAAGGGAGCAGAAAGTGTGTTCAAAGAAATAACAGCAGAGAACTTCCCAAACCTAGGAAAAGAGAAGGAAATATGTGTGGAAGAGGATTCCAGATCTCCTAGATTTGTCAATATAAAAAGACCTACAACAAGGCATATAGTAGTGAAACTGGCAAGAGTGAACGACAAAGAAAAAATAATAAGAGCAGTAAGGCAGAAGAAAGTAACCTACAAAGGAACCCCTATCAGGCTTTCAGCAGATTTCTCTGCAGAAACTTTACAGGCTGGAAGAGAATGGTATGACATATACAAATCTTTGATGGACAAAAACTTTCAGCCAAGAATACCCTATCCAGCAAAAATATCCTTCATATATGAGGGAGAAATAAAAACTTTCCCATATAAACAAAAGCTAAGGGAGTTCATAGCCACACCACCCCCACTACAAGAAACCCTCATGAAGGCCCTCATACCTGAAAAAGTTGGGGGGGGGGGGTGGGTTACAAAGCATACAGTAAGGAGATAAATAGGTAGACAAAATCAGAAAATTGTAGCTATATATCAGAACAAGTTAGCAAATGCTCAAAAATAACATTAAAGATAAAGAGAATGAAAACACAAAAACAAAAATAATCTTGTCATTTTGATCACAAAAGCACAACATGAGATGGAATAAGATGTGACTAAAACAAGGTAAGGGGGAAAGAGAAGGGGACTGAACTGGTTTAGTCTAAGGTAATAAGAGGCCGTCAGAAAAATGGACTATCTTACCTACGAGATTTTGAATACAAACTTCATGGTAATCACTGAACAGCAGAACAGAGACAAATAATAAATAAGGAGAAAACTAAGAAACCTAACATAAAAAACTACATAACTCAATTTGTAGACCAAAATACATGGGACAAGAAACAAAGGAAATGCAAGAGAACTGAAAAATGAGTGGTAAAATGGCAGCATTAAGCCATCATATATCACTAATCACCCTCAATGTAAATTGATATAATTCTCCAATAAAAAGACAGAGTGGTGAGAATAATTAAAGAACAAGACCCAACACTATGCTGCCTCCAGAAAACACATCTCAGCTCCAAGGACAAACACAGGCTCAGAGTGAAGGGATGGAAGATGATATTCAAAGCTAATGGCAAAGAAAAGAAAGCAGGTGTCAAAATACTTACATCAAACAAAACAGACTTTAAGATAAGATAGGTAAAGAGAGACAAAGATGGGCAGTATATAATGATCAAAGGGACACTCCATGAAGGAGACGTAACACATAAATATCTATGCACCCAACGCAGGAACACCAACATACATAAAGCAACTATTAAGAAACCTAAAAGGAGATATTAATAATAACGCAATAATAGTAGGAGACATCAACACTTCACTCACATCAATGGATAGATCATCCAGACAGAAAATCAGCAAGGAAACAGTGGAATTAAATGAAAAACTAGAGCAGTTGGTCTTCATAGACATACATAGAACACTCCCTCCAAAAACAACAGGTTACACATTCTTCTCAAGTGTACACAGAACATTCTCAAGCAAAGAGCATATATTGGGAAACAAGGCAAGGCTCAATACATTTAAGAAGATTGAAATAACATCAACTATCTTTTCTGATCACAATGCTGTGAGGCTAGAAATCAATTACAAGAAAAAAGCTGAGAAAGAGGCAAAGATGTGGAGACAAAACAACATGCTATTGCATAAGCAATAGATCACTGAAGACATTAAAGGAGGCACCAAAAACTACCTAGAGACAAATGAAAATGCCATAGTAAAGCATATAGGTGAAGCAAAATCAGCACTAAAAGGGAAATTCATTGCAATACAGTTTCTCATCAATAAACAAGAAAATTCCAAATATGAAATCTCAGACTACACCTAACAATTAGAAAAGGAAGAACAAACAAAGCCAAAGTCAGCAGAAGGAGAGAAATAATAATAATCAGAGCAAAAATAAATGCAATTGAAATTTTAAAAAAACACTAGAAAGGATCAATGAAACAAAGAGCTGGTTCTTTGAGAAGATAAACAAAATTGACAAACCCCTAGCCAGACTTACAAAGAACAAAAGCTCAGATAAATAAAATTAGAAATGAATGAGGAGAAATTACAATGGATACCACAGAACACAAAGGATTATAAGAGAATACTATGAAAAGCCAATGCTGACAAAATGGACAATATAGAGGAAATGGGTAAATCGTTAGATTCTTACAACTTCCCAAAGCTGAATCAAGAAGAAACAGAGGAGCTGGCCCAAGGGCCAAGTGGTTAAGTTCATGTGTTCTGCTTCTGCAGCCCAGGGTTTCACTGGTTGAGCTCCTGGGTGCGGACATGGCACCGCTCATCCAACTATGTGAGGCGGTGTCCCACATGCCACAACTAGAAGGACTCACAACTAAAAAATATGCAACTATGTACTGGCAGGATTTGGGGAGAAAAAGCAGAAGGGAAAAAAAGAAGAAATGGAGAATCTGAATAGACCAATGATAGTAAAGAAATTGAAATAGTAATCAAAAGCATCCCAAAAAATAAAAGCCCAGGACCAGATGGCTTCCCTGGAGAATTGTACCAGACTCTCAAACAGGATTTAATACCTACCTTTATCAAGTTATTCCAGAAAATCAGGGAAGATGTAATGCTTCCTAACACATTCTTTGAGGCCAACACCACTCTGATACCAAAGCCTAATAAGGACAAGAACAAAAAAGTAAAATAGGCAAATATCACTGATGAACATAGATGCAAAAATCCTCAACAAAATATTGGCAACTCGAATATAGAAATGCATCAAAAAGGTCATACATCGTGATCAAGTGAGATTTATTCCAGGCACACAGGGATGGTTGAACATATGCAAATCAATCATTGTGATACACTACATTAACAAAATGAGGGGTAAAAACCACGCGATAATCTCAACAGAGGCAGAGAAAGCATTTGACAAGATTTAACAGCCATTTATGATAAAAACTCTTAACCAAATGGGGATAGAAGGAAATTACCTCAACATATTAGAGGTCATATATGACAAACCCACAGTAAAACATCATACTCAATGGGGAAAAATTGAACGCCATCCCTCTGAGAACAGAAACAAGACAACAAGGACCACTATCACAACTCTTATTCAAGACAGTACTGGAGGTTTGGCCAGAGCAATTCAGCAAGAGAAAGGAGTAAAAGGAATCCAAACAGGAAATGAAGACGTGGAACTCTCGCTGCTGGCAAAGAACATGATCTTATATATTGAAAATCCTAAAGAATCCATCACAAACTACTAAAAATAATCAACAACTACAGTAAACTTGAAAGGTAGAAAATCAACCTCCAAAAATCAGCTGCATTTCTATCCTCTAATAATGCACTTACAGAAAGGGAACTCAAGAATTCAATTCCATTTACAACTGCAGCAAAAAGAATAAAGTATCTAGGAATAAATTTAACCAAGGAGGTGAAGGACTCTATGCAATAAAAACTATAAGACATTATTGAAAGAAATAGATTATGACATAAACAGATGGAAAGAGATTCATGCTCATGCACTGGATGAATAAACTTAGTTAAAAGCAATCTACAATCTACCCAAAAGCAGTCTATAGATTCAATGCAATCCCAATCAGAATTGCAATGACATTCTTCATGGAAATAGAACAAAGAATCCTAAAATTCATATGGGGCAACCAAAGACCCTGAATTGATAAAGCAATATTGAGAAAAAATAACAAAGGTGGAGGCATCAAAATCCCTGACTTCAAAAGGTACCACAATGCCATAGTGATCAAAACAGCATGATAGTGGCACAAAAACAGTCACACAGATCAACACAACAGGACTGAAAGCCCAAAAATAAAACCACACATCTGTGGATGGCTAATCATCAACAAAGGAGCTAAGAAGATACAATGGAGAAAGGAAAGCATCTTCAATAAATGGTGTTGGGAAAACGGGACAGCCATATGCAAAAGAATAAAAGTAGAGCATTATCTTTTGTCACAGACAAAAATTAACACAAAATGCATCAAAGATGTGAAGGTAATACCTGAAACCATAAAACTCTTAGCAGAAAATGTAGGCAGTACACAGTTCAATATCAGTCTTAGAAGGATCTTTTCAAATACCGTGTCTACTCGGGCAAGGGAAACAAATGGAAAAATAAACAAATGGGACTTAATCAGACTAAAGAGCTTCTGCGAGGCAAAGGAAATCAGGAGGAAAAGGAAAAAACAGCCTACCAACTAAGAGAAAATATTTGGAAATCATATCTGTGACAAGGGGTTAATCTCCTAAATATATAAAACACTCACACAACTCAACAACAAAAAAAACAAACAACCTGATCAAAAAATGGGCAGAAGATAAGAACAGACATTTTTCCAAAGAAGACATACAGATGGCCAATAGGCATGTGAAAAGATGTTCAACATCACTCATCATTAGGGAAATGCAAATCAAATCTACAAGGAGATATCACCTTATACCCATTAGAGTGGCTATAATCACTAAGACAAAAAACAACAAATGTTGGAGAGGATGTAGAGAAAAGGGAACCCTTGTACACTGCTGATGGGAATGTAAACTGGTGCAGCCTCTATGGAAAACAGTATGGAGATTTCTTGAAAAATTAAAAATAGAAATACCATACAATCCAGCTATCCCAGTACTAGATATTAACCAAAGAATGTGAAACCAACAATTCAAAGAGACTTACGTACCCCTATGTTCATTGCAGCATTATTCACAATAGCCAAGACATGGAAGCAACCCAAGTGCTATCCAAGTGCCAGAAGATGTCATATATATATAACAGAATACTACTCAGCCATAAAAAAGACAAAGTTGTCCCATTCGCAACAACATGGGTGTACCTGGAGGGTATGATGTTATACAAAATAAGCCAGACAGAGAAAAACAAACACTGTATGATTTCACTCATATGTGGAAGATAAACTAACACATGGATAAAGGGAACAGATTAGTGGTTACCAGAGGGAAAAGGGGATGCAGGGAGGGCAGAAGGGGTAAAGGGGCACTTTTATATGGTGACTGACAAATAATAATGTACAACTGAAATTTCAAAACGTCATAAACTATTACGACCTCAATAAAAAAAAATTTTTTTTAAATAAGATCTCTTTCCAGAGACAGGGAGGGAGAAGGATAAAGCAAGTGGAAATGGTTAACAGTTGGGCAATCTGAATGAACGCCATAATTGGAAGGCTTCAGACCAATTTTTTGTAAGTTTGAAATTATTTTCCAAAAAATATTTTTAAACTCTGGGGAGAACAAATGTGGCTGATATGGAAAATCCTTATTAAAAAAAGATAACAAAAAATAAAAACAAAACAAAACAACAATAACTGGCCTTTCATTGGCCACTAGATAAAAAGAAAACACCTTAGGAGAATCTGTACAAACTCTTCATCATCTGGTCCCAACCTGCCTCTTCAAGTTCCCACAATCCCTCAACGTATCCCAGGCTATTGCCACCCCAGAACCATATGCAGACCTTCTACTGTAAGTCTCCACACTGTCTTCTCTGGCTGGGTTCTCTTTCTCTTCCTCTCCCAATCCCAGTCTAAATACCTCCTCTTCCAGAACCTCTCACCCACGCCCCAGAACCCAGTGGAGTTCCTGCATTTTCTGTCTTTAACACTTATTTTTTTTAAATATTGTCTTTCCTTACTTATTTGTAAGTTTCATACCTTATGCAACTCAGAAACACTCACCTCACTGGCTAAAATGGTGTTGACCGTATAGCAGATGCTCCATGAATATTTGTTGAAGATCAAATTCAGTTCATTTACATTAAGTGCTTAGTATGTACAGACACTGTGTTGGAAACTTAATAACGGGGGCTCAATGTAAGCCTATTGGCCTTGGAGTGAATCCAAAAGTTGTAGATGCTTAAGGATGTGAGGAACAAGTCAAGCTTCCTCACAAAAGCGCAAATAGGGAGAAGTCTAATTGTGTTTACTGCTTCCAGTTTGCATCTCTGGGTTTTCCTCCCACATGGAATGGAGTGTTTTCTGTATTCTGTTTTATAGCTCCCTACCTCTGCTGAAGAGACCTAAATCAAAGGAGAAAGAAAGAAGGAGAAAGGAAACAGGCCAAGACCAAGCCAACCATATCTCAGTCCCAAGACGACCACTTGAGAAGAGAAGGCTGTCCATTCCTTTGGGTTCTGGGAGCAGCACACTGCCTGTGGTAAAATAACAGTAGTTGGCTGGGTGGGTTGCCCTGGGTCGGTTTCCTTAACTGTATCCACATCTTTAGCCCAGATTGCTCTGCCTTGTTATTTTAGATGCAAATTGGAAAATTTCACTGTCTTTTAATTTTATTCCTAACATTTGCTCCATTTTTTTCTCAAACTATGAAAATGTAAGATTATTTTTTTACTTATTACTAGAGTTAGCATTTATTGAGGTCTACTGTGTGCCAACATGATATAAGGACATAGCATAAAGGTCTACAGAATCTTATGAAGAATTATGGTCATTAGCACCCTATTAGAGGTAAAGAAATATCCAGTGAGACTTGCAAGAAGGGCTAGTCCTCAGCTCACTTGGATAAGGCCAAGATCAACAGTCCTGGTCCTAGACACCACTAACCCTTCTTTAAGGTTATCGTGACAACTATTACATAGCAAGTCCATTGCTCATACTGAGATCATATGTCACATAGTTTCTAAAAAGCTTAACAAACATTGCTATTATTCAAAGAGCTTACCCTCATTATGAAATCTTACTTAAAAAAATGTTCAAGAAGACCCCAACTCTTTTTCTTCCCAGCTTTATTGAGATATAAATGACATAGTACCCCAACTCTCATATTACTAAGAATTCTTTAAGTCTTATAATTAACCAGTCTTATTTTTCAGTTAGTTCTTTTGGAACCACGAGCTGCTACAAATTTTCCATCAAAAACTTGTAATTTAACCTTATTATTACAACCATTGGTCACTTATCATGTGCAACGGTCAAGCATTAGGTACATGTGCAAAACAGTGAAGGGCAGGCATAGCAATAATGGCAGTGTGCACACATTCCAGTTAGAGGCGTTTCCAAACAGCTCCAACACCATAAAATGGGAATGAGGAGGGGCTTCAAGGCATTAGTGTGGACACCAGGAGGGGCAAGATGGCCTCCTCCCCAAATGGCATTTGTGGGAATCAACCCACTGGTCCCCAAAGTGGTACAAACATGTGGTCTCTTCTCGTAAAGAATTTTCAATCTTGTTATTCAACACTAACAGCAAAAAGTTTACTCAAGAGGAATCTTTCAAGGGCATAAAATCTGAGTAGACAAAGGAGGGTAAAAGTATCAGTCACATAACACTGACAGTAATAGAAATTTCATTGGAAATAATGATCATAGGTCTGGTTATGATCCTTTCTCATTACGCATCTTGATCAGAATATAAATAGGTTTATGGTAAGAGTAAAATCAGAATATAGAGCAAATGATAAATTGTAAGGTTATAGTATGTTTAATGAAAAGTATGTATAGTAGATATATTAATAGATATATATGTACACACAAAATATGTGTAATATGTTCATTAAATGGCAATCTTTAGAGAAACATTGTTTGCACCTTTAACTGATTCTTCCTTCCTCCTTATCAGTTAGATTAATGGACACAACACTAAATAAGAAGAGCAGGAGGTTAAAAAGTGATGGTATGGGGAGAAACCTTTGTAAGAATAGAGACTGGAATAGCTAAAATGCTGTGACAACCACAGAGGAAACAGATTCTTACAAAGAGTAAAGACTTGAGTGCAAGTAACACTTTATTTGCACCAGCACTGTGACAGGCTAAAAGCAACTGCCGGGGGCAACCCGGTGGTGCAGCAGTTAAGTTCACACATTCTGCTTTGGTGGCCTGGGGTTCGCCAGTTTGGTGTGGACCTATGCGTTGCTTGTCAAGCCATGCTGTGGTAGGCATCCCACATTTAAAGTAAAGGAAGATTGGCACGGATGCTAGCTCAGAGTCAGTCTTCCTCAGCAAAAGAAGAAGACTGGTGGCAGATGTTAGCTCAGGGCTAATCTTCCTCAAAAAAAAATATTTTTTTTAAACTAAAAAATAAAAAGCAACCTCTGCATTCTTTTTCAATATAAGCGTGGAAGAGTGCAGGCTGAGAACTCTTCAAGAAGCTTAGAATCCAGTTTATGGGAGATAATTTTTGGTACTCACCATTTGATAAACTGTAGTCATTACTCTTATTGTCACATGTACGTATTTAAAAAAAGAGTCATAGTTCCAGTTCTGAGAAAAGCCTCCTAGCTGTGTGTGTAGTAAGTTTTCTCTATACCTGTTCAGGTACCAATGCCCAAACTCCATCAGTGGGGAAAAAGTTCTCATAACGTTACAGCCCACAAACATAGGTTCTTTACCTGCCACACAAGAGGGGCCAAACAAAAACTGGAGCACCACACTTATGGTAAGGAAACAGTTTTTGTTTCAGGCTACCTCAGCCAGGAGATGAGAGTAAAACCTCAAATTTGTTTCATTTCATCTCATCTCCCCAAAAGAGGGAAAGCAAGGGGTTTCAGAGATTTGTGAGGAATGAGGCTGCTTGTAGATGGGCAGAAATCAGTAGCCTTGCTGGTTGGAGCTTTCCCACCAGCCTGTATTCAGCCTTGGGAGGAGGAGGAGATGATAAGGAATCCAGGTAGTTGACCTTGGCTGTTTGTCTCCGTGGCGGGTAGTGGATTCTG